>NC_057934.1:6640918-6668418 GCF_018555375.3 Anguilla rostrata | reverse complement strand
GAGAAGCAGAAGCAAGCACAAATGCCATTCTCAGCTACGAGAGGCACGGTGGCCATTTTGTAATTACAGACGGTGAAAAGTACAGATAATGAAAACACCAACAGCCGTGTTCAGACTTCTCGATAGACTGCTCTTGATTAAACTGCCTGGTCACACCCGAGGTCGATATTTGAAAACAACGGTCTCCCCCTTATCCGTAATCAACGCATGTAAAGATCGAGAAGTATGGACTTCTGACCTAGTTGGCTGTGTGACATTTTCCCCCTTAGGCCTCAAAGGTGACATCATCTTAGTCACTATATTTGTCATGGAACACTTCAGCAGTCTTCGCAAGTCAAACCCCTGTTAAACATGCCCCGACAACCAGCACCCTTTCAAAAAATGACAGCACTCTCTTCCAGCCTCAGCAATGCAGGACTGGGCCTCCCAAGCATTTTTATACACAACCACGAGCATGCTGGGACGTTAATTCCTTAATTATCTCAAGAACCACACCTGCGTCGAAGCACCTGTTTTCAATGTACTTTGTGTTCCTCAGCTCGTCAAGTGTTGCCTTTGTTTGACAGTCCCCTGTAGCTTTCTAGGCAGGGTGAGGACTTAGGGTGAGGAAATAAGGGACCCCACACAGTTATGGGAATTTTCATGGTTTATATAACAGGCATAGAACTTAGCTCATGAACTGGTAGTGAACATAAAGGAGTTCCTGATGAAAGGGCACTTAATTGGGTGTCAAGTGCCACTCTTCCTGAAGAGAGTCAATCCGTTTGCACCACATTGATGGAAGTTGTAAATTGTTCTCTCAGAACAATGTTGTTGTTCCAGAATGTTCCATAAATGCTCAACTGGTCAGCTGAAACCCACTCTGGACCAGTGGTTCCCAACACTGTTTCTGGAGATCTAGGTTTTCACTACGACCATCATTTGGCGCACTTAATTCTACTAATTAGCAGCTCGACAAGATCTCTAGTTGTCGAATGAGGTGTGCTCTGTTAGGGCTGGAGTGAAAATCTGGAGCAGGGGTGTCCAATCCTACCCAAAAAGGGCCTGTGTGGGTGCAGATGTTTGTTTCAGCCCAGCACTAGGACACCTGATTCAACTAATTAACCAATCATGGTCTTCAGTCAAGACCTTGATAAGTAGAATGAGGTTTCACAGTGCTCTGCCAGAGCAAAAACATGCTCAAATGTTGAAGCTGGTGTGCTGTGCTCTTAAAAAGCAAAGCCATGATGGGTGCAAGATTTCACAATGGTTTTTCCTCCAACCCGTACGACACAAGAAATAAAAACGGTTTCTGTCCTCCGGCATCCAAATTCCACTTCTGACACAGAGCCAAACCTCCAGTCTAGATGCTAGGTGCTGTCTGAGAGTATCTGGCCAATCAGAGGCTTGTAAGCGTGGAGGTTCCACGTTCGGATGCAGTGGAGTGCTTTCACGCTCTTGGCCAAAAGTGGGGAAACGCGCGAGCTTCGCCGCAATCAAATTTTGCACTGTCATTCGCCTTTTTTTTGAAGCTGTAACACTTTTTTTTCTTTTTGGATTTTTGAAACCAAATATCCATTTTTTTCCCCCATCTCTCTCGCTGTCTCTCTCACTCTTGCAACAGATGAAAAGAGAGCTTATTGTGCATGACCAGCACAGAGTCTAAAGTCTTAATTATATCCCTCCCTTTCCACCCTCTATTCTGTAATGCTTTTTAGAGCGACAGTGTGGCTTTGTGTCATTTCTACAGCTTCTATTAACGCGCTATCGGATGTTAGCACAAGAAGGGGCGGTGGGGTGGGGGTTGCATGTGTCCCTTTCTCTACGCGGGGGGGCACGTGTTGGGCACTGTACACAGAAAGAGAAGAATGCACGAAGGGGCCTTAAAACTACTGCAGAAAAACAACAAAATAACAATGCCCCCCCCGTATGAAAGGTTATACGTCAGCACCAGCGACGGCCTTACAGAGCTTCGCCCACACGCGGGATGGCTATTGTCTCTTATTTATGCTCCTCTTTCGTCCTCCCCTGGCGGCCATTTTCCAGCCTTTACAGAGAGAGTTTACATCATTCCTCCGGTCTCCAGCGCCACGGTTCCCAGAGCTTTCAAAGGCTGAGTCATGGCTCTTCTTGTTAATTATTCGTTTTTCCAAAAAAAAGAGAGAAAAATCCTCTTTTCTCTCTCGCAGAGGGTGGAGCAGAGACAGGAAGGTCCCTGCTGTGGTGTCTGCAAGTGTGTGCATGGCGCGTATGTGTGTATGTGTGTGTCTGTGTGTGTGTGTGCAGGTCCTTGTGTGTGTATGCTTGTTTGAGTATATGTGTTTGTGTGCACATTTGTGTGTGTTTTATGTGTGCCTGTATATGTGTGTTTGTATGTGTGTATATGTGTGTTTGCCTGTGTGTGTGTGTGTGTGTGTGCATGCATCTGAACATCCCTGAACACATTGGGCCCTCCTTGGGGGGGGGGGTGGTGTATTGAGACAGGCCCCAGCCATTCGCAGACATGAGTAACCCACACAGACATTAACACAATACACACAAAGGCCAGCTTGTAAAAGACCTCCCCTCCGCCGGGGTTTTGTCACAAACGTGTGTGGCAAATTCCAGCGTTTGTGGGTCCGCTTCACAGAGCGCTGAGGTCAGAAGATGTGTCTTTGTGGAATACACTTCTCTCTTTCGCCCCCTTCTCCCCCCCCCAACCCCCCCAACCTCCCCCAACCCGCAAACCGCCACAGAGAGAGCTGCAGCAAGGTAACAAAAGACTACATGCTTTACGGTCGGAGCTCAGGCAGTGAGACTTTAACACCGTTAGACGCTTTTAAAGAACCACCCTCCACCCACCACCACACGCACACCCACCCTCGCAAGACTCAGATCCCTCCGTTCTTTAGCCGTGTGCTTTTCATGTTTTGTCAGTTTAACAGTTGTGGACTGCATTCGCTTTTTGAAGTGATCTTTTCCCACAGAAAAAAAAGAAGGAAAAATAACAAACAAACAAACAAAAAAATAAATACACACAAGGGTTATTTGAAATGAACTTTTTAAGCGATTTAAACTGTGTTCCGGAATGGAATGGCAGCGTGAGAATTCTCTGGAACCTGGAGCCACCCGTGCCATTGGCTGTGCCTTTCCATGTGCGTCCACTGCCTCGGTGTGGGGGTCCGTTTGTCCTCAGGCCACAGGCACTGGGGATTTCCAACCCGAGCCACCCTCTCTGTGAAGTAGCCCATGTCACGATTTCCCTAACTGCTAACACCCTACTCCTTAATGAGACTCTCGCAAGAAGAACTCCCATAAAAGCATCTGGCATGTTGCTCATTAGGGACATAATAGTTAACATTCCCGGTTCTCATTACTTCAATGGCTCACATCAGCGAAGTCCAAAGGATGTCCCCAAAGCCTCCGCATCACCAGAGGCAGAGCTTGCACGGACCTCACGGATCGTGATCCTACCCAGATGGTCTGAAGTCAGGCGCAGAGCCCTAGGTGGGCGATCCAGGCCTTTTAACCCTTTGAGGTATGACATCACAAATACTGTTGTGTGGGCTAGAATGTTCCGAACTGAACATTCTAATGCCCATGTAGCTGCTGGTAACTGAAAGGAATGGAGTGCTGGAAACCCTACTCTTCAAAGGGATAAAGGAAGTCTCTGAATTTGAATAACTTCATCTTGGGAAACACGGACACACGAAACGGACTTTGCTTCTGAAATCCCGGGTTTGATTTGAAACGTTTACGGAATGAAGTAGGAATCGGCACGGCGTTAGCTCTGAAGACGTGTAAAAGCTCACTGAATGGCGGCGGCTCTCAGCAGGGGTTGGCCTTTGAGGGATTACGTTGGACCCGTCGGGTTTTCCGAGGTTCCCTTCTCCTCTCCTAGCACAGAGGCCCACAAACACGTGCTCTGTTCTTGCTCAGCCAAGGAACTCCGCCATCGACTTCGGCTTCATTATCAGCTGTTGAAGGCCCGGGTTGGAGAGGGACAATGGGCCCTGGACCGGCTTTGTTACGGCTGGGAGCGCTCTCCACCTGCCGGGGTTATTGAACTGCCGGACTTCAAAGTGTCTTTTTCCACAGGGCTCGGGTTGTTCATTAAGGCCCGGTCTCACCAACCGTAGGCCGTCTTTCTCTCTACGAAGCGCGTCCGCTATTTTACAGACACCCTGCCCGCCCTCCCCCCCCCAAATTACTGCTTACTACTCACCCCCCCGAGAGCGTTTACATACGTCAACGTTTTAACCGCCCGGCTTTTCTTAGGGGACCCATGAGAGGCATTTTCTCCATGAGGGAGGGCCGGCGTCGGGTTTCCGTCCGAATCGCGACTTAACGTTTTTTTTCGCGAAACAAAAGGGACTAAGAAAGCGCCCCCGGTTCGGCCACGGTGCCATGTTACGCACCTCGACAAAGACCTCTGTTCTGCCCTTCTTTCTACCGAGCGGCTTTGAAGTCGCTTTGTTTCGCCGTTCGCCATTGTCAGGTGTAAAAAGACCCCCCGGGGGTCATAAAGCATCTCAGAGTAGAGAGCGCTGATCTGAGATCAGTTCAGCCTTTTAGCTCATAATGGATAAGGTATGTATGTGGATAGGGAAGACTGATCCCAGAACAGCACTCCTGATTTAAAAAAAAGCTTTATGAATACAAGGCTATGAGCACGTCATAGGCATCTATGAAATGTAACGTGACAAATCAGAGTTGTAATATGATCACTAGCTCACAAGACGATTCATGATTGGCAAGCAAGCAAGTTATGGTTCTGCGCCTCCTCGTTGAATGGCTTTAAAGATTCAAGGTGGGGTGCTACAGGTAGGCGTGTCCTGGGCGCGGAGATTTGGCTGGTGTTTGGTTTCCGTGGCGACAGAAACAGACCCTGGGATGAGGCGGGGTCCAAATCCCGGAGAACTCCCACGGTGAGTAGAGGGGGTGAAGGCAGATGGGTGGACAGAACGGAGGAGATCAAAGTGCCGCTCTGGCCTTCTCCTCCGCCCGACTCCTTTGGAAGTGTGGGGAGGAGGTGCGGGGAGGTGGGGGGGCTGGATACCAGGACAGCCAGGATCTTTAGGCTGCCAAAAAAAATCTCCAGGAGCCACTTTGGGCCCCCGTCCCAGTGCAGGGCCCCGGCCCTCGAGCCGTGAGTCAGCACCGCAGACATCCAAAAATCCAAAGGGGGGGGGTGGCAGGGAGGGGGCCACAGAGGAGGAGGAGGAGGAGGCAGGGTTCTGAGGAAGGAGCTGAGAGAGGGTGCGAAGACACACTGCTTTGGAGGGTCTCCGATATCCCCCAACTACAGAGCAATAACGAAAACAGATTCTGCCAAGTCATCCCTGATCACCCTCAGCCAGGGAAAGGTCAGAGGTCATGGGGAAAAAGTGCCATGCTCTGGGGCTTTAAAAAAAAAAAAACAGCTAAAAAAAAACATCCGTGTATGAAGAGGCGCTGCTTACAAGCGTGGGGAAAAAGCTACTCTGAAATCAATCTGGTCTTGTGCAAAAAGAAAAAGACAAAAAAGACATTAAAAACCCCTCCCCCCCAAAAAAAAAAAAACCTAATAATAATAAAATAACACAGAGCAGACAAACCAAAACAGGCTGGCCGCAAGCATGAAAGAGCCTCTGTCAGGCCAGCATCCTCTGGCTGGTAGATTAGCTCCAGATCCACAGACAGGGAGGAAAGAATCGGGGTCCAGGAGAGGTCTTCCCCTGAGGGGAGGCAGGCGGAGGAGGAGGACGCCCGACGCCACGCAGATGCATGTGATATTATGCGCATATTTACAGCACATGCAGGCCGACATGAGCATGCACGCATACACACACACACACACACACGCACGCACACGCACACGCACACGCATACGCACACACACAAACACACACACACACACGCACACACACACACACACACACACACACACACACACATGCAGAGACACACCCTGCAACATAGCCTCAGAAGCAC
Organism: Anguilla rostrata; assembly: GCF_018555375.3. Classification (NCBI taxonomy): domain Eukaryota; kingdom Metazoa; phylum Chordata; class Actinopteri; order Anguilliformes; family Anguillidae; genus Anguilla; species Anguilla rostrata. The sequence goes on along the minus strand of NC_057934.1, from coordinate 6,662,487 downwards.
ACACACACACAAACACAAAACACACCCTGCAAACACACAGCCTCAGAAGCACGCACACACGCAACATCCTCACAAGCACACGCACACACACACACAAACACATGCTCTCACTCACACACAGACATACACGCTCACACATACAGAAGATCGCTTACAAATATGCTAACACACACTACAGCACACACACACACCACACACTCATACAGTCACACAAACACATTACACACATTCTCTCACACGGCAGACAGACATGGCCACAGATTTGCAAGCTCAGTTACAAATATTCTAACACTAAACCACACTCAGACATACATACACACGCTTTCAAATATGCCAACACACACTACAGCACACAGATGCACACACACCATACAAACGCATAAATAAATACACACACCTTTTCTGCCCTGTAATGTTTGGACGGTTCGTCATTGTCTTTGATATTTATATTCTAGAAGCCGCCAGATTCTTTAGGAATTCTTGGACGACTTCACAAAGAGAGGCTAGAGGGCTTCGTGAAAAGCATAAATTTCCATATCCGGTGCTCATTTACCCTCATGCATATTTACATGTTGCTGAGAGGCAGGAGGTCACACATAGACTACTTTTGGTATTTGGCCCTTTGGATGGAGGCGATGTTTCTTTTACGGAGCTGACGTGCGTGCCTCCGATACACCATCTGATGACTTGGGCTCGCAGGTTGAAGTCGACACCACCCGACGGCATTCTCATCCCCGTTCATTTCCTCGTGCACCTAATATCATATAGACCCATATAGACGCCATACATCAATCACGGGGTATTAAATTAGAACCCAGGTCATAACCGTCTGACTTTTTTTTTTTTTTTTTTTTGGCACGGATCAGTTAACCTGCGGCACTTCTAAATGCAGCGCGGACGGCGCATGTGACCGCGAGCAAAAAATAAATAAATGCGACCGTCACGCGTTCTCAAGTCTCCCACAAAAACATTGTGTAGCCTAATAGAGTTTAAAAAAAAAAAAAACCACGGCTTCAGGATCCTTCCTTAATAACGCGTTATTCTCTGAAGGTGCGTGGCGTAGCAGGGCGATAAATGGACACGTGGCAGGAGGGAGAGCAATCGGAAGAGACGCCCGGAGGATCCCAAGTTAAAAAAAAAGTTAAAACCAGAGAGCGGAACTGGCCGGCTGCTTCTGAGCTTGCTGAACTGACGCGGCGAGCGCCGAAGGAAGGGTGGCAGCCTACCGCGCGACGCTGGTAACCGATCCAAACGCACACGCGTACCAGGATAGCCCCGCGCGTCGGTTTTCTTCGCCGAGGACGTTAATCACGAGAGCTGCCCGCGCAGCACACGCCCCTGTCCGCGGCTCAAATTTATTTCCATCGGCGAAAAAAAAAAAAACCAGACGATCTCTTTACTCCTCCCGCCCGAAGCAGTCTGTCGCGTTTTATGGGAAGCAGCGACGATGACATTAAACATAGGGATGCTCCCCCGCCCCTCCCCCCCCCTCCCCACAGGTTTCCTCTGCCAGTAAGGACAGGGTGGGCAGAAATGGCGGTATGATTAATCGCATGCCTCGTTATTCATAGTTGTCCCGCGAAAAGCAAAGGTCTTAAAGGGAATCAAGAGACACTGTAATGTGGGCAAACAGTTGCGTTATAGGCGCGGACACACAGCAACAGCATTTGTGTGGTACTTCCCGACAACAAGGTTTTGTGTTAGATGTGCCAGACTACACTTAACTTTCTCTTAATAATTCTTATTGCTCTTGCTATTAAGTCTTTCATCCACGTAAGATTAACAGTAGTAGGCACATTTTTTAAAAAAAATGTGTAGAAATATACAGATTTTTAAAAAGTATTTTTATTTTAGACTCAATGCTGCCGGATTTCTATAAATGAAACACAGCAAGAAACTCCCAACCAGTATCACTAGGACTGCTGCTGATTCCATCTAACTCAAAGCTTAAATCAGGCTGGCTTCATGTAAGAAACGCACGCAGTTATGACCAATGGGGCCCCAAATGCAACTGACAATATCCGCCGAGAGTCAGGACTAGAACTGAGCTTTGATGGCAGGAATCAGCAGGTCAGCGCCTCGCACATAACGTTGAAAGGGCTTTGCGAGTAGCCTGGCTTTCCAAGATGGCCGCTGCCTCTTAATTCAGACCCCTGCCAAGAGAAAGGCTGTCTGCTGGATTAGCACAGTCTTAACCGGGCTTTTAAACACCTCAGGTAAGTGTGGCAATAATGCCCACAAGAGGCGGATAATCTGCTGCTACTTTCCTAACTGGTTTAGCACTCAGACAAGGGCAAGTTCTGGACCACAGCCCCACATTACAGGCATTCAGCAGACACTCTCTGACAAGCTGGATCAACGCAGCTTTTAAATGGCATTTGTTTTTACATAGCATCTATTCATAAAGCTGGATACTTAAACAAGCAATACAGGTTAAGTATCTTGTTCAAGGCCACAGTGGTAGAGTCCAACATTGGACTCAAACCTGCAACCTTCAGGTTCCAAAGCCCAGTTCCCCCAACCTGTTACAGTACACCGCTACACACGTAGCCAATCATCCATGGCACCCTCCTCATGTGACGCTGGCTCTTAAAAGTCATTGGACACGGTTCAACATTAAGTCATCTGACAGATTCATGTCAAGATTCTCCACCGCGACGGCGGATGGCCGAAAATACCCGACCCCTCTCTCGCGGTCCGAGATGAACCTCGCACGGGACGCCCCAGAGTTTGGAACAGCGCCGCTTCACGAGGCGAAGCGGCCCAAAGCCCTCGGGGCGGTCTGCGGTTTGGAGGGGGGCGTGTCTGCCAGTACGCACAAGTCCAAAGCGATCTCGTAATTAACGGGTTCGTTCGTCCCCCCCCCCCGAAGAATGGAGAAGGCACGTTTCGGCTGTCCTGTCCCGGCTCATTCGCGCCGCGCCGCCCCCCCCCCCGTTAAGCGTTGCGCAAGAAAGCCTCCGAAAAAACACGGGGCTCAGCCCGAGAACATAAACCGTTCGAGGACATCAAACGCTTCGCGCTACGCGACGGGCACTTAGCGGACGCTAACCCGCGGCGGTTTTACACAACCTGCATTCCTCACGGACGATCCCATTTCTTCCCACAGCTGGATATTTTACTGAAGCAATCCAAGCTAATTAGCCCGCTCAAAAGGAACAGCGGCCGTACCCCCACCTGATAATCGAACCTACGACCTTTGGGGCGAGGAGCCCGCTCTTCCCCTACCCATCATGCACTGCACCGTCACCCAGATGTACAAAGATGGAGAAATGAGCAGCGCAAATTATATTGGGGGGCCTGCACACAAATTGCCTTAGCATTTTTAAAAACTACCAAATGGGCAAGGCAAGAGCATATTTAACCCTTAAAGGTGTAAGATCACAAATATGTGATTAGAATGTTCTTAAAACATTCTAATGCTGATGTAGCAGTCGCTACTGGCAATTGAAAGCAGTGGTGTTCTAGAACACTGATTTATAATTTTAAAAAATATATATATATATTCTGAAAAACCTACTCTTTCAAAAGGTTAAAACGGTTACCACTCGCATAGTTCTCCCAGCCTGATTTCGCCTGGTGCGAATGTTAAAATCAGGTCCCTGGCACCAAATAAAACCACTTCAAAAGTTGAATCCTCTTTTCATACAAAATATTTAATAAATATTACTTTCAAAAAAAGATTTATTGCCAGGAATAACACCTCAGTAAAACAAAACAAAAAAAACAAAAACAAAAAAAAGATCCATTCTCAAGTTTATAACACTAAAGTCAAAAAAGTACGCAAAATTTTCTCCATGATCTCAAAAGTTAACAAATGAGATTAACATGTTTGTTTTTTTTGTAAGAGCCTTTTAAAAAATAAAAAAAATAAAACGAAATAAAACTAAAATAAAAACAAAAATATGTGCACAGCGATAAAGCACAGACTCCTGTTTAATAAAGGCCAGTACCCCCATTATGGTTCTACAGTGTTCTCATTGGATCCCACACTTCAAGTATTCATCTCCTAGCTTATTACATTAACGCTAGTAAAAAGCAGAAAGTAATTACAGATACATTTATCTAAATGTGGTTTTTGTCCGTTATACTGTGTGGATTAAGATAATTGATTTTTTTTTCCTTCTTCAACACCTTGCCTTTATTTATTTTTTTTGTCACATGCAACTATTAAGCTACAAAAAAGATATTGTTCCCTTAAAGTGTTTTTTGTATTCACGGCAAGCGATGCCTGTCATGTCCGTCTCTGTGCCCGTCGCTATGCTTTTTCCTAAAACCCAAAAAGCAGCAAAATTATAGATTTTTTTTTTCATTTTTCTCACATGCCGTAAGTACTTACAAAAAAAGTCCTGGCAAAAAAAAAAAAAAGATACTATAGAAATGGTTTCAAACATCTGACATTGTACAAAACATTTTTTTCTTTTTTTTTCTTTTTTTTTTTGCAGGCACAAAAATGCCCGTCCTATCGTTAAAAAATAAACTATTCTTTCAAGAACACTTCAAATTTTGGCATTTATGAAACATGAAACAAAATTTTCATCAAAAATAAAGAAGCTGTAAGCTTACAAAGCCATCAAAACCTTCAAATCTAAACAATACATATAAATAAAAAGAGGAATGATGTTAAGGCTCTTGATTATTAAGTTAATAAATCAAATATACACAGTGATTAATTAAAAAAAATATTTACATATCTATACAACGTTCTAAATTGACACTTAAATTCTTCATATTGGCAGCAACTGCTGACATTGACCTGACCCCTCCCCATCCCTCCCCCACCCCCCAGACAAACAAAAATATAATAAAAATAATAAATAATAAACTTTGTGATGGTTGCTGTGGTATGGAGCTGCAGATATACTTTCAAATACAGAACTAGATAGAGCCCATGTAAATTCAGAATTCAAAACTTTTTTTTTTTTTGTTGTCATTTTTTTTATATATTTGAAAAACAAAATGCTTTAGACCATTCACAATCACTTTCCACGCAAGGGAAAGGCGAGATTCGCTTAATACTCAAAGACCACCGTGTGTGCACTTACCAACCACGTAATGTTTCGCGTCTTGATTCGTGAAAAACGGGCGCTCGAAACTAGTTTTGCATAGACGTGAAAACGCAGCAGGTGATCAGTCCCAGCCAACCACAGCAACGATCCTTGCCAGTGTAAGCCAGCCTTGTCAAAACTTAAATTAACACAGGGATTCTATGCAAATAATAACCTCAGAGTCAAAAAAATATGACGCAACAGTTTTAAGAACTACGACTCGGAGAGAACCCGCCTCCCTCCCACCCCACATTACCCTCCCACCCCCACCCCCTCCTCTCCCATCTCGCTTACGAGGCAGGAAGCGGGCTAAGGTTGCACGGCAACGCGGCTGCCCTCCGCCCCCCCCTCCCCCCCCCAACTATACAATGTACTCCATCCGGTTCAAGCTCTGTGCTGTTTCCAGGTCCCTGTTGTCCTGTTTGTTTGTCCAGTTCGGGTGTTTGGTGGGCGTGGTGTGGGGCGTTCGGTCCTCCCCGTCGACCAAGGTGTAGGCCGGCCGCTTGGCGAAGCGGGCCTTCTGCAGTCGTTTCTCCGCCCCCTCCTCCTCCTCCTCCGGCACCACCACCTCCGAGTTGTTTGTCCTAATTTTGGCGATGATAGAGTTTTTATCCTCGTAGTCCTTGACCGGGGCGGCGTTGGTGTTGGCGTTGGCCGGGTGCTTCTCGATGGGGTTCTTGATCTGGTTGAGCTGCTCGCGCACGTTGTTGGTGGTGTTGTCCTCCGTCGCCACGGCGCCGGCGTTGCCCTGGCTACTCTGCTTCCGCCGGCGGCGCACGCACCACAGGAAGGCGGAGCCTAACGCCAGGATCCAGATGACGATGAACACCGAGCTCAGCAGGGGAACCAGGTAGTCTGCTGCGGATAAGGGGATGCGGCATCAGTAAAGCAGGACATGCCATTAACCAAATGTACGAAAAACCACCCCCAAAAAGCAAGCACCAGTTAAGGATGTGGTACATCCTGATTAATGAGGAAATACTGGTTTTAAGACTGGTTTTATGTCTTGGGAGTTACTATGAGCTTGACCAGGCTTGCTCATAACCTGACAGCACTATGAGCCTGACCAGGCTGCTCATAACCTTACAGCACTATGAGCCTGACCAGGCTGCTCATAACCTTACAGTACTATGAGCCTGACCAGGCTGCTCATAACCTTACAGCACTATGAGCCTGACCAGGCTGCTCATAACCTTACAGTACTATGAGCCTGACCAGGCTGCTCATAACCTTACAGCACTATGAGCCTGACCAGGCTGCTCATAACCTTACAGCACTATGAGCCTGACCAGGCTGCTCATAACCTTACAGCACTATGAGCCTGACCAGGCTGCTCATAACCTTACAGCACTATGAGCCTGACCAGGCTGCTCATAACCTTACAGCACTGTGAGCCTGACCAGGCTGCTCATAACCTTACAGCACTATGAGCCTGACCAGGCTGCTCATAACCTTATGGTAATATGAGCCAGGCTGACACCGATGTGAGAATAGTCTGCTCAACTTACAGGGATGTGCTTTACCAAGAAACCAGTGAAAGGATGAATAACGATCTCATTCAAGCGGGGCTCCAATAGGAGGCCAACTCGCCAGGCCAATCGGATTGCAGGAAACTAATCCCCCAAACTTTTCATAGGCTCAAAAGTAGACCCAGATGAACTTAAACTCGGTAAAACACCACTGCCTCTTAACGATGTTGACCGCGACGAAGGGCCTCTTACCGGTGGGGGCCGGGGGGTGGCGCCGTTGCACCCGGACTTCCGCGATGGCGGTCATGATGGCGTTGCTGCCGTTGCGTTTGCTGACGAGGTCGATGATCTTATCGGTGATTTCTTTGATGGGCGTTCTGTCCTGCCTCAGATCTTCTGTTGACTGAAGTAAAAATGGGGGAAAAAAAGAAATGTAAAAGGAGGGGAAAATTAAATCCAAAATTCGAACGTGGGACGGCATTAGTTCATGTCGTAATTTCAGTGGATACTGCTCTGCAAAAGCACCAAATTACATTCGTTTCCTAACCTGAACTGCAACCGATCCCACCCAACTCTGGTCTACAACTCAAGATTCGATGTTGAATCTGATACCACAGCAAGCGTAAAACAGACACTCCACAACTCATCAGGTAACAAAGACAACGGCTTCTCAACTTCTCAAAGGCAATCTGGGGACCTCCTTCACAAGTTAAAGAAGGGTTATATTTAATTAGAAGGTTTGATATTTTGAAATATTTTCCCAATATCGAAATACATTCATCGCATACCAGATTTGGGCAGGGACCTCCCTACAGTACTGTCAAGGACCCTCAGGGGTCCACGGACCCCTTGTTTAAAACCCAGGTCCGTATGCAGCTGGTGGCGTTCTGACCCGAACGGGCCTTCACATCCAATCACAGGCAATCATGCGGCAGACGCTCGGAACGGAGCAGTGGCTTATGGGTACTCACTATCGTCACGTGGATCTCGTTGTTGGCGGTCGGCGAGGGCTCGCAGGTCATGGCCACCGAGAGCTCGGACGAGAGGTTCCTCACCACGTACAGGTTCCTCAGCTCGGCGCAGATGTGCTCCACCGTCAACCCCTGCAATGACTAACAGCGGGGGGGGGGGGGGGGGGGACAGTTTTAAAATCCAAAACCTTCCAGAAGAAGTGCTGTTGTTCTCCCCTATGGGATTGTGGTTCACAACATCGTCACAGACCGCCATCTCAAATTCGGCCAGCTTGCTCGAGGACAGGCCACGTAAGTTTGGTTTCTGTGTGAAACGCACATTTCTCCCCTTTTTTATTTCAACCGTTGGAACGGAAAACACCCAAGTCCTCACATGAAACGACGGATGGAAACGAGGTTCAGTGTGAAGAGTTGGGTATTGTCCATTCTGAGGCTGGAGAAATGTGTGTTTTTCACACAGGTTTCAATGAAAATTCTAGAGGGGGGGGAGAAAAAAAAGGAGCTTGGCCATTTCCGAACGCAGCGACAGACATTATTAATCAATACCGACAGCAGAGGATTATAGATCTTTTGGCAGTTGATGGGTGGGGTGGGGGTGAGGTAATCATCATAATGGCTGGGGGGAAAACCCTGAAAATTGACACAAAACTTCACCGGGCAGGCGAATTATGATGCCTCCCCGCCCAGACCCGCCCACCCCCCCCCCCGAAACAGAGCCCCTCTTTCAGCCGCCCGAGCGAATTTGATCTCGAGTGGCTCTATTGAGTTAGCACAGGAATATCGTTAGCGGAGCCGTAATGGACTGGGAGCTCATAACCGAATCGGGTTTTCCCCCTCCCGTCCCGTCCCCTCTCTCCCCCCCTCCACCCCCCACCCCCCCACCCCGGGTTTATGACTTACAGGAGTCATGATTTCCTTGTTAAAGGTGAACGTGATGTTGGCGCAGCTGCTCTCCAGGAAATTGGAGCCGGGGTGACATTTGGTCCGGAGCGGGGGCTGTCCGGAGGGCCAGCACTCCCCCTGGCCGGGGCAGGGCTTGACGAAGCAGTGCTCGTCCTTAATGGGGGCGCAGGTCTGGCCGGCGGGGCACTCCCCGCGACCTTTGCTGTGCACCCGACAGGACCTGGGGCCGCACCACATCTGCTGAGCGGGAACAAAAAAAGTCAAAAATAAATAAATAAACGAAAGAAATGAGGAAGAGGGGCGGGCAGCCGATATTCGGGGTGGTCAGTGGTTAGGTCCATCAGGACCCCGAAAAAATTCTGGTGGTCGGGGGTGGCGACCTCAGGGATGGGCTAGATGTCCAGCACACCCATCCCTTCACCAAGAGACCCATTATTTAAACGTGTACCGTCGCCACGGTGATGTAAAACAGCGAGACACACGACTGTTTTCTCACTCGACGGGTGGTTCTGTTTTACAGAACGGGGGAGAAACTAACCAATGGGAGTTCCCCAAATTGGACAATAAAGTAACACACAAAAAAAAAAAAAAAACTGTCTAAAGATCTGAAAACATTCAGTGTGACTAATATGCAATAACAGAGGAAATCAGGAAGGGGCCAAATACTTGTTCAGGGCACTGTAGATAAAGGGTGTGGCATGTGGGGCCTGATAAGTACTGAGTCTGTGTGGCCCACAGTAAAGGGGCGGTAAGTGGCCTCAGGTGTTTGCCTGGGGGGAGGGGGGGTGGTGTGGGGGGAGTCGTACCTTTGTGCAGGTGCTTTTCCCGTTGTGGCACTGACACGTGTTGCAGTCCTCCTCCCACCTGGTCCCGTCCGCCGCCACACGCCCGTTGGTGACGCAGGGTCTTCCCGTCACTACGAGGGGGGGGGCGGGGGGGAGAAAAAGGAGTCAAGTTTACCGCTCGCGCGCTCTCCTGGCGGGTTAGGGCTGGCCTGGGGCCGTCTTATCTGCAGCGATCGCTCACACTTCACACTCCGCGCGACCCGGCTCCAGCGGTAAATCTGTCACGTTCAGCACCCCTGGACTAAGAACCAATGCAGCCAGGGGGCCTTCAGGGAACAGGGACCCGCCTCTTTTTACGGACGGGATGGCAATCAGCGGGATCTCCCAAGGACGGCCCAAACGACTCGAACTGCTTTTTTTTTTCCTCAATTTTTTCAAAAGTCAGTGTTCTGGAACTCCACTGCATCCAGTTACCGGCAGTGACTGTGACATCAGCACTGGAACGTTCATGTTAAGAACATTCTAATCACATCTGTGATGTCACACCTTAGAGGGTTAACAGTGTGTTGAGGCACGGGAAAACATGCAGAGGGTGAACTGAGGTCACCCGAGGGGTGGGGGGGAGGGTCTCACCTTCCTGGCACCTGGGTCCCACCCGCCCGGGGGGGCACAGGCAGCGGTAGCCGTTGATCTCGTCCACGCAGGTGGCGCCGAACGCGCAAGGCGAAGACTGGCACTCGTTAATATCTGCGGAAGAGGTGGGGGGGGGGGTAATGAATTAATACACCCAAACAGAAACACAATCGGTCAGGCATTCGCGCCGTGCGGCACGCAGAGCCTGTCTCAGCCGGAGCTGCTGTTCGCCACAGAACGAGTCCGACTCGTTATGGCCTCCTCGCTGAAACCCGACGCGGGCCAATCGGAGGCCGGCGAGTGACAATCGAGATTTAAGAGTGCTGAAGGTGGCGGGGCCCGTTTCGCGTGGCGTCCCGCGGAGGACAGGCGGTAACCCGGGCCCCATCGCCGAAGGAGGAACAACAAAAACTACACTCCAGCATAACCCTCACGGAACTGGAACACATTCAGAAACATGCTGGGGAATGAGATATTATACTGGTACCACACACATTATTGCCACGGAGATGTTCCAACATTTACACTGCTAAGGATTACACTTATCGTCATACTTTCTGGAAAGACCACAAATTTACTAAATATTCCATTTCTGTAAAGGAAGGGCGTGACAACGTCTTGTAACACCGCAGTCTGAGCTTGACACGCCTTCTGAAACTCCTAATCATTTTAAAATCGGCTCTGACTGATAAAACCCTGACGCAGCTGGGTAAACATACACGTGGGCGAGCCTCTCAAAGAGAGAAGGGGAGAAGCAAACCCGAAAACAAGCTGCTAATCGGCGCGGCCTTCCGTCCCGGATTAGCGCCCAGGAGCGCAGCTCTCCCCCCGGGGACCCCGAACCCTAATCGCGTGACCCCGGCTGCCCTCTCCCCTCGACCCGCCAGCGCAGAGCTGTTCTAATTGGACATCGACACCGCGTCCATAATGACGGAGAGGAGCGGGCTTTGGCTATTGGAGTGGAGCTGGGGGGGGGGGGGGGATTGACTTTTCCCACATGGCAGACTTTAATGGGCATTAGCGTAGGATCAGGCCCGGGTCCCCTGGGGGGGGGGGTTGGGGGGGGGGGGGTAATACTCACTTATTCGGCAGTCTGGCCCGGCGAATCCAGCGGCACACTCGCAGCGGTACCAGTTGTCGCCGTCCACGCACGTCCCGCTGTTGTAGCTGCGGGCGGGAGGGAGGTGCCCGTCAGTTACAGTGGCTCACAACACGGTCAGTCACAGTCCCGTCAGTTACAGTGGCTCACAACACGGTCAGTCACAGTCCACCGCTAGTCTGGTATCCAGGCAGTCACAGCTCCCTGATTCTAGGCATGCAACTCATCAAACAGGACCAGGTCAAAACCTAGCATATGGCTTGACCTAACACACGTGATCCGTCCGACCAATGGTGTAACTTCATAACTCGGCCGACCAATGGTGTAACTTTGTTACCCGCTGTTGTGGTCCAGCCAAAAATCCCTTTCTTTTTTGTGCCAGGTCTTATATATTTATTTATCGATTTACTCTACTTTATTTTTGTTCTTATTTTTTCCCCTCTGCTTGGCCATCCATGTTTAGTTTACTCTCATAACAAAATAGCCCTGCACTTTTTAATGGCACAAAACTGCTCTGCACCAAATTTCATTAGAGAAAAGAAAAGGGGAGGAAAAAAAAAAGACACTGGATGCCAGCGGCTGTGTCTGCACAGCCTTCAGAAGGAGCGCTGCAGCAGACAGGAACAGCTGAGCGCGTTTCCGATGCCAAGCGCTCCTGCGCGAAGCTGTGGGAACCGACACTGGCGGAACTTGTTTACCATCGCGAATTCCCCCAAAAAAATAAATAAATAAATACAAAATATGCGAGGGAGTGACTTACCAGGGGTGTGGGCTGCAGTCATTGGTATCTGCAAAAGAGAAAGTGGCATGTTTGACACACGTCAGCCCAAAACAAATCAAAACCTGGAAGCACAGATGAAAAGAAAAAGCAAGTCCCCGCTTGCATGTCTAAGAGGCGAGACGAATTTGGTCTGTGAGTTACCGATTATCCAGCCTTATTAACTGCTCCCATGACATAATATTTGGGAATACATTTACGCCCCTTTTAGTTTTTTTTTTTTTTTGGACCCATACACAGTAGAGGGGGGGGGGGAGGAGGATTCATGCGGGTCAGGAATGTTCCAGATAAAAAAACGAAAAGATAACATCTGTGTTCCCTTTTTTTAAAGAATAAGCAGCATTTCCCATGGCCTACGGCAGCCTATAGGACCACGCTACGTGCAGCGGGAACACAGCGCTACCAGTTAGCAGCCTAGTAGATAGTGCTAGATCCAGCCACTGGAGCAGTTTTAGCATCCTTTATTAGTTAGCATCCAGTGCTGGAGTTAGCAGCCATAAGTTAGCATCCACCAGCAGCTGTATAGCTGCTAGTTAACCGCAAGCCTGTAAGTGGTAACCATTCAGCAGCTTGATAGGTGTTAGCAGCCTGGTATGGGTGCAGATATCCGTTAGGAGATCAGACACTCTGCCCCCGCTCCAGAATGTGACCTCCAGGCTCCAGGGCTAAGAGGCCCGACCCTCGCCCCCCGCCACCCCAGGGAAGGGGCACTCACTCTGGGTGCAGGTGCTGCCCTCCCAGCCCTCTTTGCAGACGCAGGTGAAGGAGTCGCCGCTGACCACGCAGGTGCCTCCGTTCTCACACGGGTTCGGCAGGCAGCTGCTGTTCTTGGCTGCGGGGTGAAAACGGAAGCAGTTAGCATTTTTTCCCTCCTCCTGTGAACCACACACACACACACACACACACACAAACACACACACTTTCATTCTTTTTTGAGACTGCTAAACAGGGATTTGGCAGGGGATGCCTTAGACCCTTGTTACTCAAAGCACAGTCCAAGAACTGCTGGTTTTCCACCCTCCCTTTACCTGGGAGTCAGGTGTGAATGTAGTCTCCTAATAAGTAGTGCTAATTGTTTAGTTAATTACCTGAGGGAAAAGAAAACCAGGGCCGGATTTGAGGATCCATGCCTTAGACGATCTAACTCAATATGATAACAGGTAACTCTTTTCTCATAATTGCAAAAATCAATTAATCAGCCTGTTAACACAAACGCCTCAGGACAGTATTTCAGGGACAATGAAATGAACACCGTCTCCAGGAAGAGGCTGTTTGTGCTGGCTGAAATGGAGCAGAGAGAACATGATCACCTCTCTCTAACCCACACACACACACAGTCAAACACACACTTCCAACGAGTTCCCCCCCCCCCACACCACCCCCCTCACCATCCCGGAGTGCTTGTTAATTTCTGCAGGTTGTTTTTTTGTTTTTTTTTTTGTGCTGGCACGCAGGTCGACGCGGCTCAGACGTTTCTCCCGAACCCTGACGGAGTTTAGAGAGCCGCGAGGGGATAATCTGCCCCGGGCAGGGGCTCTTTAAGCAGATTACTGTCAGGGCGTTCGGCGGGGCGGGAGGCGGGGGGGGGGGGGGGGGGGGGGGGGTCTGTGACTGACGGTCGCGGCGCTTACCGATGTTGCAGGTGGCGCCCTCCCAGCCCGGCGCGCACATGCACTTGAAGGTGTCGACCTCATCGTAGCAGGTCCCGCCGCCGTTGCAGGTGGCCTCGTCGCACTGGCTCTCGCCTGGAAGCCACGCAGAGGTCAGCCTCGCACGCACACGCGTGTACGCACGCACACAGACACAGACACAGACAGACACAGGCACACACACAGACACACACACAGGCAGATAGATGCGTACGCATGCACAGGTTCAGACAAACACACAGTCTCACAGACACACTCACAGACAGACAGGCACAAGCATTCACACACAGACGGAAGCACACGCACATACAGACACAGACACATACGCAGACACAGACAGACATGCACAAACATGCACACACACGCACGCAAACACATGCGCACACACGCACACGCACACACACTTACGGGAATGGCAGGTCTTGCCCTTCCAGGGGCTGGCACACTCGCAGTAGAAGTCGTTCACCAGGTCTCTACACGTCCCTCCGTTGTGACACGGACTGGTGCTGCAGTCATCGATGTCTGGGGGAGAGAGGAGGAGGAGGAGGAGGAGGGGAACACGTCATCCCCTTTGTTTCACAGAGAGAGAGGCGGCATCGCTAATGAGAGGGAGAGATAGAGAGAGGAGGAGAGAGAGAGAGAGAGAGAGAGAGCACTCACTGGTTTCGCAGTGAACCCCTTCCCAGCCGTCCCCGCAGATGCACTGGTAAACGCCCACTTTGTCGATGCAGGTCCCTCCGTTCCTGCAGGGGTTGCTTTCACAGTCGTTGATGTCTGCAGCAGCGAGACAGGGAGGGAGAGAGGGACGGAGAGAGAGAGAGAGAAATGGACAGTGAGACTTCAAATGAGCCTGGACACAGGAGCAAGACAGAATACAAGTGCAGACAATTTCACTCCACTGCTTGAAGTTGAACTCCACTGCTCTGTTACCAGTAGTGACTGTGACATCAGCTGGTGACATCAGCATTAGAATGTTCAGTTAGGAACATTCTCATCACAGATTTGTGATCTTACAGCTTAAAGGGTTAAGTTACTTAAAGGAATTAATGCAATCCCATCGATTTCAACCAGGGATAAACTGTGTGCACGTCTTCCCCCCGAGCACTGAAGGTCAAAGGTCAAAGCTCCTCCATCTCGAGTGCTCTCCTGAGCACGAGAGCGACAAGGGGGTGCCGCTCCTAATTCCAAATTAGGCCCCCTGGCATTTGGGAAGGGAAGGGGAGGGGCCAGTTCTGACGGAAAGGCGAATAAAAGAACGAAGGAGAGAGGTAACGGAAGAAAGGAGGGAGGGAGGGAGGGATGAGACTCACTCTCGTGGCAGTAGGTCCCGATGAACCCCTCCTGGCACACGCAGGTGAACTGCCCCCCCGCCTGGCTCTTGCAGCGCCCGTGGGGGCCGCACACGTTCGAGGAGATGTAGCGCACGCCCTCGGGGGTGCTGTTGGACGCCACGGCAACCGTGCAGCTGTCAATCACTGCGGGGAACAGGAGCGGCGGTTAGTCACGCACACCATGTGACTCGGAGAAGCCCCACCCATCGTACGCGCAAAACAGCCACACCGCTTCCCGTCTGCTTTAACACACACACATTACACAGTCTAAAATTCACACAAAGGGGTTACTAATAACGATAACAGTAATCGTATCAATTACACAGGAAGAGCAACTTCCATTAATCAACTGGAGGAGTCTCTGATTTTTTCTGTGATTCAAACTAAAAAAACAAAACAAAAAAAGGGACAAAAAAACCCCACATTTTTATCTTCTTTCCTGAATCGGGATTGTTTTTCATTTTTCCCCTCAGTAATCTCCCGCCTGTGGGAGGAGGAGGAGGAGGAGGAGGGGGGGGGGGGGGAATGGGGGTCCGGGCCGCGCTCTTCTAAACATTAACCGCCAGCCCCCGCCGAGCAGAGGGGCGTGTCCGCTATCTGGCTCTGTAGTTGGCCTGACCTCCGCTCTCTCTCTCTCTCTCTCTCTCCCCCCCACATTCTCTCTCGCTTTCTCTTGCTCATTTTCTCTCTCGCTCATTCTTTCGCTCACTTCTCATTCTCTCTCTCATTCTCTTCCTCACATTCTTTCGCTCACTTTCTCTGGCTCTCTCTCTCTCTCTCCCTGTCATTCCCTCACTCACTCACTCTCAGTCTCTCTCTCTCACACAACAACAAAGGAACAGAGGAGCCCACCAAGTCATTACCGCGGAGAACACACACGGAGTCGCTAACAGTTCCCCACATTTTCGGGAATGCTGGTGGGGGGGGTTGGGAAGGTGAAGACAAGGGGGAAGGGAACTGTTTTTGGCAATGGTGGTGGGGTGGGGTGGTTCATAGTTATAAGGGGGGGGGGGGGGTTCTGTCAAAAACGTTCCATCCGCGGAGCTCGAGGACACGTGAAACAATATCTGAGCGGTCTCCGTGGTAACGAGCCCCCGGGGGGCCTGTGGGGATTGGTCGGCGGGCGAGGCGCCCTGTCGCCTGCTCCGCGGCGCACAATGGCGCTCAACGAACCGCCGACGCTCAGCTATGGCTCGGCCCGCGGGGCGATTGGCTTACAGCACGGAGCGCCGCGAGCGAGGGGGGCGGGGCCTAACGCCGCGAGCGAGGGGGGCGGGGCCTGACGCCGCGAGCGAGGGGGGGCGGGGCCTAACGCCCGAGACCCGCGTACCTTGGCAGGGCGTGGTGCGGCAGTGGTCCTTCAGGTGCGAGCAGTTCTTGCCCTCGTAGTCCTCGGGGCACTTGCAGAAGTAGTCGGTGGCCAGGTTGAAGCACTGCGCCGTGTTCTGGCAGGGGCTGGGCTCGCAGTAATCGATGTCCAGCTGGAGAGAGAGAGAACAATGAGTGAAAGAGATACGCCACATTTGGTCTACACCCCCCCAAACTTTTTGTTCTAGTAGCACAACACGCTGTTCCCCCTAATCACAAAAAAATAAACGGCCGGAAACATTGCATAAGCCCCCCCCACCCCCAAAATGGAGGTATATAAACAAAAGAACAAAACAAAACAAAAAATCATAAAGTGAACATGCATGAGAGAAAAATGGAGTGAGAGAGAGAGACACAGTGAGAGAGAGAGAGAGCGGGGGATAGGAGGGGAGGGGGGGGCAGGTGGATTTCGGCGCTGCTCACCTGGCACAGGTTGCCGGAGAAACCGGCCAGGCACAGGCACTGGAATCCGTTGACCTGGTCGAGGCAGCGGCCGCCGTTCAGGCAGGGCCCGCTGGCGCACTCGTCCACGTCCCGCTCGCAGTGCTCCCCCGCGAATCCGGGGGCACAGGCACAGCGGTAACCATTAACCAGGTCCTGAGAGAGAGGGAGAAAAACACCGGAGGGGGGGGAGGGGGGTGTGTGAAAAACAAGAGAAAAGCACTCCAATCACTCACATTCAAAAAAAAGAACAGTTTCAAAAATACTTTAGAATTCCGGGCAGTGCTTGTAGGTCAAGAATGTTTATGGGTAATTTGATCTATTGTAGTCAAGGAACCCCCCCCCACCCCCCCTCTGCTGCCCCCCCCCCACCACACCACCCTTTTGTCAGGGCTGCCAAAACAACTTAATTATGCATGTTTTGTTTTGTGCGGGAATGAAAGTAACAGAAATGCCTTTCTACAAACAGTTTCTACTTCTAAAACGTTTAAAAGGTGGAACGCTTTGTTTTTGGAGTGGAGGGTGTAAGTTTGTCTCGGTCAAAAACGACCGAAAACGTGCGAAACAAGCAGCGAGCGCAGATGACCTACCCGGCACGTTCCTCCGTTCTGGCACTGGCCCTGACACTCGTTAATATCTGCAGGGGAGAGAAAAAAAAATTTCAAGACACGTTAAACAGGAAAAAATAAAACTTAAAAATACCTAAACGTCAAAACGAGCGGCGGGCTTTTAAGGAAGAAAAATGGCGCGCGCGGTTCGAGCCGGGCGAAGCGAGGGTCCGATAAGCGCGTTTTTGTTATGTTTCCTGCGCGCTTCCCCCCCTCGATAAGCCAGCGAGCAGGGTGGGAAAAGCAGCAGCTCCCCCCCCTCTCTCGCGGCGCGGACCGGCTAAAAACTTCACATGATTGTTTTAGCCGTTATCAGTGACCCAGCCGCGCACCGGACTAATGGCTTCTGATAAAGGTGTATATTTTGGTTCCAGACAGGCTACTCCCCTTTCGGATAAAGAGGTCTGCTCTGGGGGGGGGTTTTTTTGTTGTTTTTTTTCTTTAGGTGGCGGCTCCTGCAGAAGCCGGCCCCCCTTTCATACGAGGCGGGGGGGAAAGTTCCGGCGCGTTCTGGAACTCACTGATGTCGCAGTTCTGGCCCGTCCAGCCCGGCATGCAGTCGCAGAAGTATCCGCCAATCAGGTTGCGGCAGGAGTTGGCGTTCACGCAGGGCCGGCCCTCGCATTCGTTGGCATCTGGGGGGAGGGGGGGGGGGGAATAAAACGGAACACGCTCAAAATTCCTGCGGTTAACCAGAGGAAATAAGAGGAGAACGATAGCAGGTGATGTGAACCCTCTTCTTCTTCTTCTTCTTCGTGACTTCTGGAGAAACTGGCACTGTGGGCCCCGCACACCCCCACCTCCCCCCCCCCCCCTTCCCTCCCCCTTAAGTTCGGGGTCGAATTCAAACCGTAAGGATCGGGTTGCCGTGGCGAGAAGCCATTCATGCTGAAATTAAAAACAAACGAACACAAACGGGCAGACCCAGCGTTCGCTTGCCTGCTCGCTGGCGGGTGGGGGGGGGGGGTTGGGGGAGAAAGGGGGGGGGTTGGGGGTTTAGTGGATTAGGGACAGTGAATGGGGCTAATCAGGCTTCTCAGACCAGCTCTCAGATGGGACGGGCGGATGGGGAAAGAGCGGACGGCTCAGTCATGAGATCGTTCTGGATTAGCGAGCCAAGCTAACGGATCCCATCGGAGAATCGACAGGGTAGAACAGTGAGGCTCACTCCCCCCACACAGGAAACCGGTGATCCATCCACGGGACGGGGGGAGGGGGGAATGGGGGGGGTGCTCACCGATGAGGCAGGTCCTCCCTGTCCACTGGGGGGGACAGCTGCACTTGAACCCGTTCACCTGGTCCTGGCAGGTCCCCGCATGGCTGCAGGGGTTTGGGTCACAGTCATCCAAATCTGTGAGGAGGGGGGGAGGAGGGAGAGTTACACCGGAAACACAGCAGCGGCTCGCGATGGGGGGGGTTTCAGTCCCAGAAGCTCTAATTCGGAGGGGGGGCGCTTACTGATGGCGCAGGACGGGCCCGTCCACCCGGGGGCACACTGGCACTCGAACCCTTGGCTGGTCTCCACGCACCTCCCGCCGTTGGAGCAGGGGTCCGACAAACAGGCGTGCTCGGCTGCAAAGAGGAAGAGGGGGGGGGACGCCTAAATGTTTAAAAACTTGGGGTTTGCACACACAATAGGGAGTTGCACACATCCTACACACATGCACACATACATCAATCACACACACGTCCCACACACACATACCTCTCTAGTCTAACAGCCACACACACACACACACACATCCCACACAACCCAAAACATCCTCCCCCTGGTTACGCCGCTGGACTGGGGAAAGCCCCCCTCCCCTCCCGGACCACACCAAGCGTTTGAGGGGGTGTTGGCTGGGCGTGCTCCAGCAGGGAGACCCTCCGTGCGAATCCCATCTCAGCCTCATTAGCCCCGCGCGCTAGCGCACACACACACACACACACACACACACACACACACAGAGGCAGGAAATCATCTTTCATGCTAAGCTGACCCGACCAATGCACCGTGACTTCCACCCGAGCACCCCGGATTCGTCTTTAGAGGAGAGCGGGGGGGGGGGGGGGTATGGGGGCATAGGGGTATGGGGGCAGGGAGCGAGGTTGGGCGGTTTGCCAGAATTAAGGCCTGGAATCATTTCCCACCCACCCACACCCCCCATAACCCCCCCTTGCACAAGTCAGGACAGATTCACCCTACGAATCAATGAATGACTGCCATTATTGACACGGTCTCTGGAGATCATTCCCTGATTGGCCCTGGTGGAGGGGGCGGGGGATCTCATCGTAGCTGGCCCCTCCCTTGCACCGTATGACTGACAGCGGGGCCTTAATCCACCTCTCATTAAACGCGAAGCGGCCCTCCAGGACACCTCAGTAAACGGCAAAGCTGTCAGCACCCAGAGGGGTCTTCTCATAGTGAGTAAAATGCACGTTCTGGAGACGAATCTTTCAACGGCCAGGCAAGCGCTCTTGTCCGTCTGCTGCAAACTCTCTTAAAAAACCTTACAAGCCTTAAAAAAAGTGGGTGAAACCACTCTTCCAGGGGGTTAACTGGACTACCCTCAAGGTCCATCAACTCACTGATTAGATCTAGTTGCTAAGTCCCCCCCAGACCCCCCCCCCCCACACACACACCCCGCACCCTCTCATGATGACTCTGAATGAGGTCATTTTCTCCCCCGCAGGATTCCGCAGCGTCACCCGAGATCGCTCCGGAACCTTCCGCACCGGTCCCACGGGATCACGTGATGAAAATGGGATCTGACCCCCGACAGACTCATCAGCGCGAGATGTGCGGTTTCGCCCCGACCTACAAGCACTCTTTTTTTTGGGGGGTGGGGGGGGGGGTGGGGGCGGTCAAAGGTCTTTTTCTGCTAGGAAATGTAAGCTGCCACTGGCCTACTGCCAAACCGACACATTCTCAGCTTCCCAAATCACCACAGATCCATTCCAAAGAAATTCCTTACCCTACACGTTAAATAAATTGCGTAAAACCTTAATGCATGTAGCAGATACAGTTCAGTGGTGACTAAGAGAGACACACACACGCCCTCTCTGCTCAAAGCCCTCTCAGCCTATAATAAGAGCAGAGAAACAGACTCACCACCCAAACAAAGGAACTTTCAGTCTCAAGCAAACAACTCCACTTCCTTAACAGGCCCTACCAACCAACCAACCAGGCCGGGCGCAACTCCCAAAATCAAAACCGTTCCCCGACCCCTGCACCCCCCTCTCTGTCCCGAATCGAGGGTAAAAAGGACACGTACCCCTCTCGCAGGTGACCCCGGAGTACCCCTCGGGGCAGGAGCACTGGTACTTGTCGGGTCCCGTGTTGCTGCAGGTGCCCCCGTTCAGGCAGGGCTGACGGGTCCCACAGTAGTTCAGATCTGGGGAGGCCACAAAACGAAAAAAAAAGATGAATGAAACGCTCCCAAAAACACAGAGAAAGCGAGAGGCAGTTACAGCTGGAGCGGGCCGGTGGGAGAAGGGAAGCTGCAGTATCACTTGTGTTTAGATTAGATTAGATTAGATCAGATAGTACTTTAGTGGCCATTTTACAGACATGCGTTCCGTGGAACTAAGTTATTTTTCCCTGAACTCCGGTAACGCACACAACAGAACATTCAAACAGCACAACTGCGGCACATAGTGAACCAGGTTACCCTCACATGGACATTGTTACTGTGAAGGAACATGATCCCCCCCCCATTAATAAAGAAATACTGTTTAATAATGATTAATAAAAATACTGGATTTTCAGATCATATACGTTTCAACAGAGGAGGAAATATCAATTTCCTATTAGGGGGGGGGGGGGCGGACAAAATCATATCCCTCATTAGAACACCTCGAATTACATTATTTCCGCAAATAAGCTCTTGATCCAGCGACTTGGGCGAAAATCAGAAGTGGAGAAATTTCATTCGCACGGGTCATGTGAGCGCAGGCCCGGGTGAGAACCCGCCCTCAGACAAGACCGCACTCGCCAAACCATTAAAGCGCTAACGCAGGCTAGCCGCGCCAGCCCGAAGCGGTGACATCACCACCGCAGGTACACACGGCAACACGCAACGGCCTGCGAAGGAACAAGGGAGGGACGGGATGGGGTGGGACGGGACGGGACTGGACAGGACGGGGCGGAATGGAGTGGGGTGGGACAGGATGGGACGGGACTGTGTGGGACGGGACGACACAGGATGGGGACGGTGTGCAAAGCAAGAGGAGAGGGACGGGATGGGGTGGGAGGGGGCAGGGGTGGGAGGAGATGGGGATGGGGACGGGGACAGACGAGGAGGGGACGGGATGGGGACAGGGAGTGGGGGGTGGGAGGGACGGAGCAGGACGGAGGCGGATGGGCGGGGGTGGGGTGGGACGGACAGGGAGTGGGGGGTGGGGTGGGACAGGACAGGACGGGGGCGAAGGGGTTTGGGCTACCTTTGTTGCAGAGCTGGCCGCCCCAGTTGGTGTCGCAGAGGCACTGCCAGGGCTCTTCACA